>NW_027509319.1:0-47120 GCF_048541705.1 Temnothorax americanus
AACGGTGATCGTTCATTCGCGAGTACACACATTGCTATTGCTACATTATCACCGCTGTCGGGTCTAAATCAATTAGACGTATAAATACCGTCCTCTATTCTTTTCAAATATATTTGGCAATAGAAAAACCTCCAGTTCGATTGGCGATCGGCGATTCCGATTTCGCGACGGATCAGATATCTCGTTACGTCGACTCTCCACAAATCCGATCTGCAACAATTCCTCACGAGCGGTTCGCTTATTTTTACAATCGGTTTTCTAATTTTAGAATTAAACACCGGTTTGCAAAGTTCTACGTACTCGTCGCTCATGCCGCATTAAAAAAAAACAACTTATTCCCGTTCAGATCGGTTCGCACCACTCTCTCACGATACATTTGTCAATCCGCGTCACTGTATGCCGCGCCGTCGCGAGCAAAACTCATTTTATACGCGTTCATTATCTCAACGTTAGTTTTCCATACCCAGATAAACTCTTTCCCCGGAAAAACGACAACCGCTCGCCGCGTCGTTCGAAAAAAAACAAAAGGAGAAAATGACGAGAGCGACCTTGAACGAGTTCGGACGCGCGCTGAAAAATATTCGTGAAAAGTACAAATCGAGTGAACGAAGAGAGTAGTCTCGTCTTTCTCTATCTCTCTCGATACACCGGAAAACCACATCCTGCCCGTTGGGACAAAGAAGCGCGCGACGCCGCGATCGACGCTCCCCCTTTCGGGAGGAGGAATCGCGATTTTCGCCGTACTCGCGATTTTCGCCGTCGGGGGGGACCGGATGACCGCGTCCGGCCCGCGAGGATGAAGAGGCGCGCGACAACGCGCGCGGACAGTGCGCGCCCCGCCGCGCGCGGTTCACGACGCTGCCGTCGGTAACGCGGCACCTTTTCCTCCCCCCTTCCCGACCCCCCTCGAGGTACCCGAGGCCAGAAGCCAACTTCCCCCACTCCTGATTCCCCTCCACCAACTGCCCGTCCCGGACCCCCCTCGCCCATCTCTTATGGCGTTCCCCCCGCGGAGAACGCGCCCCCCCCCCGACCCCCGGATTTGTACCTGAGGCCAGAAGTATATATTCTTTAGCTACTCGCCATATCATCGTGATATACGCGAATTATATTAGCTATCATTACCTCGGGAACTACAAATTTATGTCTATGAATACCCTTCTTAAAGTCGAGCCCGTCGATCAATTCAAATTCGTCACTCTCTTCCTGCTCGAGTTTTTCAGCGATTAGCTTCAATTTGGGATCTTGTAACTGTCTATACTGCAGTTCCTTTTCTAAGGGAATAGAGTCCGTAAAACCAACGACTCTACTTAAAGCATCCACATGTGCCATACGACGTCCATCACGATGCTCGACTTTAAATCTGTAGTCCTGCAATTTTAATATCCATCTTGCGATCCTAGGGTTCAAACAAGCCTTATTAATTGCATTGGCTACTGCTCTACAGTCAGTGACTACTGAAAAATGAAGACCGTATAGATAAATATGGAATCTTTCTATTGTTTTTACAATAGCGAGCATTTCCAGCTCAAAACTGTGATAATTTTTCTCAGCCTTGTTAGTGCACTAACTGTAATAAGCAACCGGTGCCCAATTGTTAGATTCCTGCTTTTGCAGTAAAATCCCAGCAATAGCTATAGCACTAGCATCGGTATGGATTTCTGTTGGTGCACGCGGATTATAAACACAAAGGACGAGGGATAAAGTTAATTCTTCTTTCAGAGACTCGAAAGCTGCAATACAATTTTTATATAATATGAAAGTCGAAGACTTTTTTAACAAATCAGTAAGAGGTTTGACCTTGGAAGCACAATCTTTAATAAACTTTCTAAAGTAGTTGGTTAACCCAAGAAACTTTTGCAACTCTAAGGGCTTAATGAAATTCCTGCAGGAGAAATGTTATATACTAAATATTTAATAGTTGTTCTCTTAAGAAAAAACATTTATTATAGTTTAATTGAAAATTGTATTTTTTGAGCAATAACATCACTTCCTTCAAGATAGCTAGGTTCTCCTCAATTGTAGCAGTTGCAATTAAAATATCGTCCATGTATAAAATAATTTTGCGTGCTCTTAATAAGGCATCCAAAATTTCCACAAGCCGTTTTCTAAATTCTGCCGGCCCCTCACAGTAACCAAAAGGGAGATATAAGTTTTTAAACTGGCCATCCGGAGTGGCAAATGCAAAATACTTTGTATGCTCCGGATGAATTTTGATATGATGAAAACCGTTTTTTAGATCTAGAAGTGTGAAAACTGATTTATTGCTCAAATCAGCTATACAATCTTATATGTGTGAAAACGGGCACTTTTGTTTTACCACTCTACTATTAAGGGGTCTCAAATCTATACAAAGCCGTATTGAACCATTTCTTTTTCGTATCAGTACTACCCTAACGCAGTAAGATGATTTGCTATGTTTAATAATGCCTCTTTTCAACAGGTCGTCCATTATTTCTCTAATTTGTTCGCGTTCTGACCATGCAAACCTCCTTGGTGCATATGCAAAAATTGAGTCGTCCTTTAAATTTACCTTTATTGAATAGTCGTCATCGACCAGAGGAATGTCAGTTTCCTCTATTTCCCGGAGCATTTCAATTAATCTCTGTTTAACGGAAGAATCAAAATCTGTTGTATATCTGAGAAAAACAAATTAGGACTTACAGTCGGATTTTCTAAAATATCTGCAGATGCAACTTTTGAAAATAACTCGACTCGCTCACTCAACTTCTTCTTTGATGAGTTAATAGTGATAGAAATCTCATGTTTTGAGAAAAAATCTCTACCGATAATCAGATCAACTGCCGCGAGATCATTTTTTAGAATCTGAAAATCAATTGAAGCTATATTAAGTTAGGTAGAGCTTCTAATTTAATAACAGTCGATACCGTGCCATCCGTGGATAGATCGGTGTATTAATTCAATGCTTTATACATTTGACTAGCCCGACTAGTCTCTGTAAGTGAGTCAAAAAATTTATTATAAGTCGTTTGACAAATAAAAGAAACCGGACTGCCCGTATCGATTAACGCAACTAACTTACATTTAGCATTATTAATTTGTACAACATTAATGACTGTCTCGTTTCGTCAGTGACAATTGTCATACCGTTGTTATCGCTTAGCGATTCCATGGATATCGCTCTCGCTATTCCTGTAGCAACCGCTGCTACCGGTGGGGTCATCGGAGACGTCGAGATCTTTGCTTGCTCCTTCTTCTTTAGTTTGATACAATCTTCTCGAAGATGACTTTTATTACGGCAATATACGCAAAAAATTTCTTGCTTCTGTGAATTGCTTCTTCCCTCGGCGTCACTCATATCCTTTGGCTTGACAGGTTTGACAGAGGATTCTTTAAGCTTATCAAATTTGGCACTTTTAAAAACTTTTTTTTTTTTTTTTTTTTTTTTAGATGTTCTCTCGGTTGAGAGAAACTTAGTGCCTTTGGTCCTACCCTGGAACCATATAGCACAACGATGCTTGACCCATGCTGTGTTTGTTCTCTTATTTAGATGATCCTTCCTATCCTTTTAATATAGTTGTATATGCTTCTGATTGTGATCCATTCCTTTCTTCTAAGTGTCCTTGTAATGTCCACTTCTTCGTTTATTTCTCTCAGTCTGAGCTCTCTATCCAACTTCTCCCTCTCCTCGTCATACCTGTTACACCTCCCATAGCACGTGATCAATACTTTCACACTCGTTGCCACATTCGCACCTGGCGTCCTCTATATACCCCTTTCTTGCTAACGACTCGTTAACGTTGTAGTTATTACTTCTCAGTCGATTAATCAAAGTTATATAATATCTTTCTACATTTTTCTTATGGAACCATGGTTTCTTCTTTTTCTTATTGTAAAAGTTTTTAAAGTAGTATATTCCTTTGAATTTGGCATCATTTATTAGTGAATCTTGAGTTTTATTCCAAATTTTCTTTTTAAATTCCTGACGGAAATCTAGAAATGGAACTTCTATTTGTTCATCTGCATCCTCTTCTGTCGCCTCCTTTGCCAGTTTATCCGCCATCTCATTACCGATGATTCCTATATGGGCTGGAATCCACACATAGACTATCTTTTTCTTCTTTTCCTTACTTAGTCTGAAATGTCTTTCTTTTATTTCATTTATATATTCTTGTATATATTCTTGTATACATTTAAATGATTGTTCCGAAGTGCTTGTAGCACTGCCTTGGCAACTGTCAGAATCGCTATATCCCTTGGTCTGCTTTCTGCTTCATGCTCCATTAATTCTAATGCTGCTTTAATTGCAATAGCTTCCGCGGTAAATGTAGAACAATTCTTCGGTATGCTGATATTGTAGGCCAATTCCTGTTCTTCTATTACCACACTAGCACCTAACGATTTTCTTTTCCTCTTCTTGGATTCATCCGTGTATATAACTGTGAATCCGTCCTCCATTTCATGTATTGTTTTAATCTTGTCCGGCAATTGTTCATTTGTCACACCTTTTTTCTTTCTGCAATAACCCTTACTCAAGTCTATATTTATCTGTTTCGTTACTGTTTCATATTCCATATTAAATATTTCAAATTTTCTTCTTGCTCCCATTTTTTCTTGCACCATTTTATTCTTCTCCAAGCTTCTCCTATTATGCTTCTTTGATGAAGTGGTTGTCTGTATCTAGCGTAGTCTTCATTTTGAACTAATTCTTCTATTTTTTTATATAAGTTTTCCTCTCCATATACACTAATCTTACTTAGAAAATTTCTAGCTGTTGAGGATAGAAATTAAATTCCTCTGCGAGAAGGGAATTGTCGGGCGCCGTACCTCGGTCAGCGGCCCTGATCACCAGAGCATGAGATCTCGATCTCAAACACGGCCCTGCCCGACGCGTCGCCCGATAATTCCTCGCGATCCTTCAATTATTACGAACTCATGCGAGTCATGCGCACGCGTTTACGTGTTTTCGCGTAACACGCAACGCGGATCGATCACGGATCGATACGATTCGTCCCTGCTGTAACGCACCCGGCTCCCCACCAAGCCATCCTCACGCCGGACCATGTATCCGCCGAATCAGAACCGTACTGAGACCTGAACCGAAAGGTCGACGGACCGTTCGCCGCGACTTGCATCTTCGATCAATCGCCGCGCGAGAAACGGAGGTCATACGCTCCACCAGCCGTCTTCGACGGGAAAGTGGACGACCTGAGTGAGCGAGACCGGGATTCTCCTCACCGAATTGGTAAATACGTTCCGTACGGGGTTCGACGCTCTCCGAGCTCTCTCACCAGCGAAATGATAAACGTTTAACCGTGATACTCCGCTCCGTGAAATCACGCAGCACACCGCCTGTAACGGACTATTTTGTATACTGTGTATATTGTATTGTGAGTAAAGATTATTGTGAGAGAACTACTGCTATTGTTCGTGAATACGATCCTCGCCGAACTCATAAGCGCACGCTTCGCTCCCTTGTCAGGGCGGACTCCGGCAAATTTCCTTCGTGTCCCAAGGCTTCTTTGGCCGAATACGAAACATTAGCTAATAATTCTGCTCTATCTCTGAGTAAAGTCACTTTTGCCTCTGCTATTATTACATTATTTGGTGTACTGTTTCTATACCCTAATGCTGTTCTAATTCCTAAATTCTGTGTTCTTTCCATCTTTAATTTTTGATTTTCTTTTTTAGGAAAATAAACAAAATTTTCATAATCCGTAATTGATTTAATCAAACTTTTATACAACATCAACGCTGTATTAACCTCCATACCTTTCGACTTCTTATTTAGGTATACCATTAACGAATTCGCTTTATTGATTTTACCTTTTACTTCTTGTACTTGTTTTGTGTGAATTCTAGTTTACTATCTAACCATATTCCTAAGAATTTAGCTTCTATTTGTGCATATATTTTCGTGTTTTGTAATTCTATGTATGTATTATTATAACCACCTGTTCGAGAGCACGCGGTTGCGCGGTATAGCGCGAGGTAACGAGACGACCACAAAAGAACAACATTGAACAGGAAGTACAAATGAGAAAAATAAAGGATATAATGTTCCAAATCAAATATGTACAAGTTATTTACAAAGTTTCAATATTTCCAGTGAAGGAAAAAGCCGTGAGCGCGCACAATGGTTAGCACGGCAAGAGCGGCGAGCGGTTACGCGAGTGCGGAAAAGCGGTTGAAGCAAAGTACAAGCGGTCGTATACGATAATACTTTAGCGGGTGATCTACGAGCGAGAAATCGTTCCCGCGCCGAAGCGGCGGTCGTTTTATCACCTCCGAGGCGAAACTCCCTCCAGACAAATTTCTGCGAATTTCGGGAGGGTGATTGGCCGTCGGAGCCCTACGCCAGTTGCGCTGACGTCACTGTTTGCACGTGATGATCCGCCGATATCGGTACTTGTTTTTCACGCAATGTTTATAGCATGGACTTTTCCTTTGTCTTAGCTCGTTTACTTGACTTTGTTTTCGCAAAGTGAATGTCGGCTAACTTTCCAAAATGCAAATGCTAGAAAGATTTATGCTATGTTGAATCTCAACGCGACGAATTTGATGCGAAGGACGTTCACCGGCAAAATCGTTTTCTTAGAATTTTTCTTAAACTTTCAGTATATGTTTAATTAAACGCGTTTTATACGTAGGCGTTTTATTCAATGCCCCTTGCGGTACTAAAATTCGAGATATTCAGCTTCAAAGTTCCGATTATTTTTTTAAACTTTCAGTATATTTTTAATTAAACGCATTTTATACGTAGGCGTTTTATTCAATGCCCCTTGCGGTACTAAAATTCGAGATATTCAGCTTTAAAGTTCCGATTTTTAACACGGGATCCCTATGTTGAGCTCTCTCGACACGGACATTTTAATGAATAATAAGTACAGTTTTCTTAGAATTTTTAAAAAAAAATAGTATAAAATGCCTCATATTATTAGTAACGTGTGACAATAAAATTCGATATAGCAAGCGGTATTTATTTTTGAGAAATAGTCGTCTAAAGAACACTATCGGACATAATTTTTGTCTGCTCGGAGGCAGAAAGAGGGAGAGATCACTGCGAGACTTGGCAACGTTGCTACCGCTGCGACATATAGGTTAAGTAGAGAACCAAGATCTTATGGGCAACGTTATTTAAATCAAGTTATTTAATATTTTTTCTTTATGAGAGATTCATTATTATTTACTTTTAAAATGCTCAATAAACAAGTAGAACGTACTCATTTATGATTGGTATTGGAGAAATGGAAACGGAACAAAAATTTGCCAGATCGAGTAAAGCTGCGCGGCTAGACGAGTTTCAGACTTTTACGCACGGAAGTAGTTGTCAACCATATCATTACTCCGTGAGTCTGAGTTGAGCACAACTGCCACCGGAGAACGTCCCTAAGTCACGTCTGTTTCGCGAGTCGTTACGATCTCAAACACCACCGCATTTAGAAAATTGTACTAATACTGTTTTCTTTGGTCCTAATTGAAGGCCTAAGTTCGTAAGTTGTTTATTAATACTATTCACAGCCTTTTCTAACTTTCTTTTATTCTCGTCTCTATTATGTCCTATTACGTATGCCGCTATGTCATCTGCAAATTGAACCGATTCATACTCTACTTGTTCTTTATTAGTTACATTGTGTGTGTATAATATGCATACAATAGTGGACTAATAAGTACTGCTCCTTGTGGTAATCCCTTATATACTCTTCTATATTCTGATTCTTGGCCATTAATAATAAATTCCGTATCTCTATAATATAACCATTTACCTATAAATTTCTTAATATTTTTTGGACAGTCAAGTTTTTTTAATATTGAAATTAAGATATCATATACTACGTTATCATATGCTGATGATACATCTAAAAAGGCTGCAAGAATATATTGATTTGTATAAATACCGTTCCTTATATCTGTAGTTAACCTTACTAGATTCTCTGCACACGACCTTCCTCTCCTAAATCCATTCTGATCTTTCGCTAATTTATTATTTCGTTCCGCCCATCAAATCATACGTTCATTCACCATTCTTTCCATAACTTTTCTTACGCACGACGATAACGCAATTGGTTTAACTTTTTCTTTACCGACTTTATCGATAAACATCGTCTGATATTTCCTCCAATCTTCCGGGAACCATTCCGTTGTCCATACTTCATTACATATTTTTAACAGTACGTCTACCATTTCTTCAGTCATATCTTTCAGCATACAATATTCTATACCATCTCTTCCTGGGACCGAATTTTTTCTTATTATTTGTAAAGCTCTTTTCAATTCTTCTCTTGTGAACTTATCTTCCAGGATGTCTTTCGAGTTGTTTGTATGCTCCTGATCCATGATTTCTACTTGAACACTTGGTGGAGCTAGTTTATTAATTTCTTTTCTGATTTCTTTCTCCCTATTTTTATTAGTTCAACTATTCCAATTTATCGTTTTCTTAACGTTCTTGAAAATTCTCATTTTATTCCATACATATGTTTGGCTCGTGAATCTATTAATTGACGCGCAGAATTTATCAAAACTTTCTCTCTTTTTCGTGTTGACTATCTTCTTTGCTTCCGCTTTCATCTTATTATATTCTACTAATGAATGTAGATCTTTCTTTTTCTTTAAATTTTTTAGCGCTGTTTTTCTTTTAATCATTATTTCATCGCATTCTGCATCCCACCATATTACCCTTCTTCCTCTTGATTTTTCTTCTAATTTTTTCTTATTCTGTTCCTTTTCTTTATTTCTTCTTGTTCTGCCATTTTCCGTGATGTTTTTGACCGTTGTTTTAATTACTTTGATAAATGTTGAGTATTTTTCTTTTTTACTGGTCTTATTTCCAAATAATAACTCTTCATATTCTTTTATATTATCCTTAATTATTTTATTCATCATATAATTATATTCTAACCATCTTGTTTTTTTCGTAGAAAACCTGTTTGTCTTCTTAATATAACTTTCTATTTCTGTTGTTATTCTAATTTCAACTGGATAGTGATCTGAGTCCCATGTATCATCTATTTGTTCGTATTCCATATCGTCACATACCATTGCCGTAGCGAAGAATAAATCTAAATTATTTGCGTGTTGTCCTATTGCACCCGTTCTTGTTAATGTATTTGTATTAACACATATATATTCATTATCGTACATATTCTCGTATAAAAACAATTCCATAATGTATGATGAGCGTTAAAATCTTCTGCGATAATTGTCTCTAAATTTTTTGTTTCAAATTTATACATATCCTTCCATATTCTTTCCTTTATGTCACCTGGTCTTCTATATACTGCTACTATGTTAATTTTTTCTTTTATATTAATCAGTCATCCCTATAATATCAAATATGTCATTTATATTTTTCCAACCATTTATAATTTCAAATTCATATTTTCTCTAACACTAATTGCTACTCCTCCACTATTGCCTCTACTTAATTTGCAATATGATTTAAAACCTGGAATATATATGTTGCTTTTATTGCACTTCGTTTCTGTTAATATAATTATATCATATTCTTGTGCTCTTTTGATTATCTCATTTTTCTTACCTTGAAAGCCTCTACAGTTCCAATTTACTATTTATAGAAGTTGTGATTTTCTTTAAAGCAGGGCACACACACATGTGTGTATGTCCTGCATTATAGAAGTTGTGATTTTCTTTAAAACAAGGCACACACGCGTATATATTAATTATTTATGCCTTCCAATACTCAAAATAGCTGCTATATTTTCCAAACTTTTTTTGTTAATAACTTTTTAACGAATAGCGAGCGACGGCTTAAACCTACTGAAGGTCACTCGGAGTCATGACCTTGACAACATATATCAAGGTCATTAAAATCGGTGAGGTCGTCAAACTTTTTTTTGTTAATAACTTTTTAATAAAAAACGAGCGACGGCTAAAACCTTCTGAAGGTCACTCAGGAGGGTGACCTTGACAACATATGTCAAGGTCAAGGTCATCGGAGGATGGTCCCCTATACTGTATAATTACCCTTATTTTTTCCTCTAATTCCTGTTCTTTCTTCTTTTGCATCATTTCTTGTTTAATACTTTCTCTATCTCTCTGACCTTTTCTTTCTGGTTCCCTTTGTTCTGCTTCCTGTATCCTTTCTATTAACATCCTCCTGAATTCCTCGTCTCGGTTGAAATAGTACATTAATTTATTTATCATATTTGTAGTTGTGTGTGTATCTTGTTCTCTATTCCGATCTTCTTGAATCTGTGGTTTCTCCTGTCTTTCTTCTTCTAGGTGGTAATTCTCTGATTCTTTCTCTGATGTCTCCTGATCCCATCCTTTTTCCTGTTTTTTGTCCGTCTGTCTTAGAGCTAATCCTCTTCTATTTTTTGTTATTTCTTCCTTTCTATTATCAAATTGTTTATAATAATTATCCTGTTGTATTATACGAGTTGTTGTTTTGTCTTTCTTTTTCTGTTGATTATCCTCCCTATCTTTTTCGTATGTAATTATTCTTCTGGACAATGCTGGTGGTTCTTCCCATCTTCCTTCCATTTCTTTTTTCGGTGGTGCTAATTTTGGCCATTGAGCTGGTTTTTTATACCTATCGTATGACTGTTCTGAGACTTTATCTTATTATTCCCTTTCTGCCAAAATCCTTTCCGCCTCCCGACGTAAGACATTATTGTATCCCATTGCTAGATTTTTATTCCTTTCATATTCTCTGCACATCCCCTCTAAGTAGATCTGTGGTTGCCTCCGCAATTTCTGCATTTCACTTCTCTTGTGCAATTACCATGCGCCTTATCCCCACATATTATGCATCTTTCATCACTCTTACACTTACATAGTGATTTTATATGTCGGAACCTAAAACACTTAAAACATTGTTTTACTGACGCTATAAATGGTCTGACTTTAATAGCTGTTCTACGTCCGAATAGGTCTAGACTTCTGCGAACTTTATCGCCCACAAAAGTAATAATCAAATTTCCTGTGTCTTCCTCGATTAGGGTATTTTTTTCCTTATCCCATTTCTTCCTATACATTTTTCCTATCTTCAAGACGTCGTCATGGTCATCCATCGAATCCCACAAGTCCGCGATACTGTCTCCCCAATCGGTGATCACACCTATGAATTTCGATCCCCTTTGATCGATTTCCGCAGAAAATTATGTCTCTCCTGTAATTTTATTAATTGCCTCTAAGCAGATATTTGCATCGTTATAATTCTTAAATTTACAAATAGCTGTAGTTTGTGATAACATAATAATATCGCTAGGAAATATTTTTTCCCTTGTTGCTATTTTCCATATCTAAAATCTATTCTTACCTCCTTTTGTCTGTACCCTGTCTTTATTCAGTCTGAGTACTAGTCTATATGTTATATTGGTCCCTTCGTTAAACTTAACCTGCTTCTGATTAGCTCGTTCAGATGCATCTAACTCACAGATTCTTTCCAGTGTCCCTGCACGATTCATATATTCCTCACGTGCCGTCCTCTCCGGAGTTATATTGCTTTCCGCCATACCTGTAACCTTATTACTTTTCACTTTCTGAATTACGTTAGCGGTACACGTGGTATTCGCGTGCTGCGTGTCCTCCATATCCACATCCATCTCACTCGTTGTTGCACTCGCCGTTGTGTATTTAGAATTTTCCGTGGTGATATTACCTGATTCGTGCGTCGTATTTTCCGTATTGACGTCATCGTTGCCTGATTGGCTATCTTCATGGTCGTTTGTTCCTGTAAAATCTTGGCGCGCTTTTCTTTCGCCATGTTTTTCGGTACTACGAGTTGCCATTCTCCTTCCTTCTGCGAGTATTCTTGTGTGTCTTCATCGACACCTTCCTTTCCTTCTTCAGCCATTCTTTTTTTCTCATTTATGATCTTGGCTGCTGTATCTTCCATTATACTGCTATCTGTGTAGCACTTTTCGGTGTCTGTGCTTTCGCCTTTAGTTTGGCTTTCATCATCCCCGTCTCAGTATACACCTTATTCCTTCCTTCTCGGGGGGAAATTGTCTTTATCCCTTTTGATCTAACTATCTTGACAATCGGTTAGATTCCTCACGAGCCTCTAAACTACTTTCCGTAACCGTTGCTAAACCTAAAAAATTTATAAAACTTTTCGCGGTTACTAGCTAGGTTAAAACGCGTGTGTTCGCTACGACGGCCATCACGCAACTCTCCACTTTTTGGAACACCACAAACTGAGGTAAGGTGATGCATCTCTTCCAAGGAGTAAATCTACTGAATCGGTGCGGATTGTAGCTGCTGCTGATTTCATGGAAAAATTGGTAATTCCACTTATCAGTAAATGGATGATGTCTTCGTCTCGTAATCTAAGTGGTTGTATTAACGCCAGTTTATCCATTGCGTAGTTTTGGAATGATTCTGCAGAAAAGTTCCATGTACGATTGTTGATTTTCTGCATTACCACATTAAATAAGACTCTTCTTTTAAATCTTCTGACGATGGTCTCCTTGAAAGTCTCCCAAGAGCCATTGACGTTCCCTGTGCATAGATCGAACCATCGACGCGTTGCCTTGTTTAATTTGATCGTGGCCGCCGACAACCTGGTCACTGGTGCTAGGTTGTAATTCGCTGCAATAGCTTAAATTTTTTCTAACCACAGAGATACATCCTCTTCTTCCGTACCACCAAAAAATGGAATTGCCGAAAACAAGAATTTGACTGAGTGGCCAATGGCTGCCACCGAAGGTTCTGCGACATGTTGCGTACTAGAATTTCGACCATCTTGGATATCGAATTCGGCAGAAGAGAGTACATCCTGAGTTTGTGAATGTCTTCCGTTCATATTCATCGCCCTAAACATCTGCTGCATCATGGCTTGTTGCTGGGCTAATTGCTGCAACAGCCCCTGCTGCTGTGTCATTTGTTCCTTTTGTAAGCGCGTCTGCTCTTCTCTTTGCAAACGCATTTACTCTACCAACAGCATGTAAAGCTGTGATATTGATCTATCTTCAGATGAGGGCCGTAAACCGCTGTCAAATATGGAAATTTCTGGGGGTGTTGTTTTAACTTTTGTCGATAAGTTTGGTATATCGGTTTTATTACCGGCCTCTTGAAACTGATTCTGTCCTTCTTTCCCTTGACTGCTTCTTATTAGGTGGTCGATAGCATCTATCAATCGTTCCTGCTTGTCAGTGATTCCATATTTTTTCCAAAAATTGATTCCATATTTTTTGGCCTCTTCTTGTAATTGTATTAGAGTCATCTGTGAAAGTCGTTCTTTCACCACCTCCATCGAAGTCTCGGAAACCGAAAACCGACATAGTTTTTTTTTTTTTTTTTTTTTTTTTCGTAAGTCATTGTTCCGCGCAGGTAACCGCAATGTATTAACGAACACGTATCCTTGCAGGAGTCTCTACAGTCTACGACAACGAGAGAAATATTACGATCGCGTACACTTGAGTCTTCACAGTCTAGCGACAACGGAAGAATCGCGAACACGCATGGCTACACTGTCCTTTTGTCTGAGTTGTCTAAGCGTGGCTGGCCATGGATAATCTATTCAGTCTTCGTAACAATGGGAGAACCGTGAATGCACACCACGAACTGCAAGCACACGTGAAACAACGGGAGAGCCGCGACTTGTTGCTCGTATCAAAAATAAGAGAAAAAAACTGCACTGCTCAAAGCACGCGTATATCCCACTTCTAATGCTGTAAGACCCTGGTGAAGTCAGGAACCGGGATGGGCGACTGATGGGACGATGCTCGGACAAATAACGCTTACTCTTATTTTAACAGTCTGTATTTCGAATATGTGCTTTCGCCAGTGTTACAATTGCTAATGGCACAGTATATACTGTGATATTACTCTTTCCACTTTCGTATATCACTTTGTATTTGAACATTTGAAGTCTTAGCACCCACCTCTCTATGCGGCTGCATGGCTTTGATCTTAGTGCAAATATACATTCTAAGGCTTTATGGTCTGTGACCAATTCAAACTTAGCTTAATACCAAAAAGCCAATATTTAAATCTTTCACACGCATAGACAAGTGCTAAAGCTTCTTTTTCCGTCTGTGAATATCTTCTCTCATAATCAGTTAAACTTCGACTTGCAAAGCTTATAATTCGCCATTGTCGATCCTGTTCTTGTGCTAAAACACAACCTATGCTTACCGGGCTAGCATCTGCAACTACTCTAGTTCTCGCATCCGGATTATAAATACCTAGCGTTTCTGCATCCGTCAGCTTATCTTTCAGAGTCTGAAATGCGATTTTCTGTGGTTCACCCCACACGAATGGTGCGCTCTTTCGTGTAAGCCTTCTTAAAGGTTCGTTAATTGTCGCCATATTTGGAATAAACGCTGCGCAAAAATTGACCAACCCAAGAAAACTTCTGACTTCTTCTGGCGTTTCGGGTTCTCTGAAGTTCTGTACTGACTCAACTTTCGATCGCATTAATCGGTAACCGGACCCGTTTACTATAAATCCCAAAAATTCAATCTCCTTAACCGCGAAAACGCATTTATTTTTATTAAGTGTCAAGTCCTTCTCTAAGAGTCTATCAAGTACTTTCTGAAGTTTCCGATTATGATCTTCTAAATTCTTTCCATAAACCACAATATCGTCTGCACTATTTATTACACCCTCAAGATCTCGTAAAATCTCTTCCAATGTCTCTTGAAAAATTTCCGGCGCACAGTTTAAACCGAAAACTAACCTCTTAGATCTAAATAGACCACAATCCGTATTAAACGTAGTAATACTTCGCGTATCTTCATCAAGCTCAATTTGATTAAATGCTCCTCGAATATCTAATTTTGAGAAACACTTCGCTTCTCTTACTTTATCAAGTAGTTCTACAAATACAGGTAACGGGCATCGTTGACGAGTTATTGCCTCGTTTACTTCACGTAAATCTAAACAAAGACGTATTTCTCCCGACCTTTTAACTATCGGTACTATTGGAGATACCCAGGGCGTCGACCCTTTTACTCTTTCAATAATATCATCACGTAACAGTTTCTCTATCTCTTGTTTAACCAAATCACGCATTTTATAAGGCAATCTTTTTCGCGGCTGAGCAACTGCTTTCACCAAACCATTTATCGGAATTTTAAGCTGAAAATCTTTCAATTTCCCTATACCCTCGAAGAGTTTATTATCTAACTCAATGTCGCATTTAATATTCTCAATCTGATTAATCTGCAAGTGTACTCCGACATCTAAAATACTTAACTCTTTTGCCGTTTGAACACCTAAAAGCGGTTGTCCTTCACCTCGGAATACTTTAAAAATTGTCCGTGCAATTTTATTGCCGATCTTTATCTCACAATCAAATTCACCGAAAATCTCTAATCCGTCTTTTTTTCCGTATGGAAATGCGGTCTTATATATATATATTAACCTTACGCAATATACACTTTATTCTTTTTGACTTTAATGATTTCCATGTATTTTCGTCCATAATATTACATCGAGATCCCGAATCAACTAAAAGATCGATTTCTATTCCCCCTAAACTCGCTAATATTACCTCTCCGTGTTCTAATACACATATCTTATCCCTTAAGGCGAATGCATATTCGTCGTCGTCTCTGTAGGGAGCAGCATATCTGTCTCGCTTGCGATTGGTCAGCCCCCTCTCCTGCGCTAGCATGAGGGGTTGAGAGTTACGAGGTTGGCAGAACTGAGTTTCGACGACCGTTACATTTGTACTGACTCTTGTGGCTGTTGCGTGGTCTGCAATAAAGTATTATTATATCAGCAGTAATCGAGTGTGTAATTATTCCTCTCGTCAAGACGTCGGCAGTAGGCCGACACCCGGAGGGATAATCGACCTCCTGTGGTACCGAATTCCTACATTGGTGACCCCGACTAAAAAAACACGCAACGGTTCTTGCACAAATTGCTACCGGATGCCCGAGTCAGAGATAAATCCTCGTGTGGACCAGATTTCCCCGAGGGACGGACGCAGAAGTAGCGTATCGAACTACCCGCAGCTGCAAGGTACATCCCTGCGCCCGCGTCCCTGGCTGTTATTTGCTCACACTACTGCCAGCCAGCCTTGCCGCGCCGAAACATTATTCGGGCGGCCATCTTTTTTTTTGCCGCGCTTTCTTCACGAGGCACGAGGCAGGCACGTGAGACCCTACCGGCGCCCGGGTGGCCACAGCGGTTCTGCCGTTTTGTTATCACGACCATCCCCCGGTGTGTGACCGGCCCTTCTCCGCCCTCGCCGTTACCGCCTTCTCCTGGTGAGCGACCGGCCGTTGCTCCTTTGCCGATGCCACGGATCGACAACGTCGTTATCGTCTCATTGCTGTGATTGCGTGAAACCAACGTCTCCGGCGCCTTGGGTCCCGTCGACACCGGGTCTTTGGATTCTACCCACCGTTCACTTGACTACAATAACTTAGAAGTAAGATAGTAATCCATCGCGCGCCATCATTTCTCAACGCGCGTGTCGTTTATATTGTTTAACGCTCGCGTCGTTTATATTGTTTAACATTCGTGTCGTATAACGCCCATGTCGCTGATATTATTTAACGCGCATGTTGTTTACGTTGTTTATTGCTCTTATTTTGCTAGCAGTTTACAGTAAACTTAAAACAATGTCGGACGCAGCTCTTGCAGCCGCCCAAGCCCGCGCAGAAGCAGCGGAAATACAGCTTGCGCAATTACAAACCCAGCTAAACGCTCAGGGCCTTGATACAGTTAATTTAAACGCGATTGATAATATCATGCAAATTCCGCGTATAGATAATTACAGGGTTCCCAAGATTCCCCCGTTTTCTCAAATCGATCCAGAATTGTAGTTCATCCAGGCCGAACTTTTCATGAGAAACGCACGGATTACTGTAGAGTCCACTATGGCCGATACCGTACTCGCCGCACTTGATGTCGAAGTATTGGGATGTGTAAGGGACATAATTACTTTAAAACCTACCCCAGAGAATATTTATGAGCAGGTTGTAACGATGCACCCCGTGCGCTAAGCATCGTTCCCGGCTAACGACCGCCGGATGCCGCCCGACCGACGACCAGTCGGGCGAAGACCAGGGCGCGGTGAGCCCACATTTTTAATGTAATTTCAAACGCACCGTGTGCGCGGGCCAAGCGCGGCACCCGTGCCTCCCGACGAGCGACGACGGCAGCCGAGCCGCCCCGAGGACGAGCGCGGCGCCGCGCCACCCCACCACAGCGCGACGATCGGCGCTCCTCGCGAACCCGCCGCGCCGGGCGGGTATATAAACCGCCGCTCCGGCGAGAAAGAGAGACTTCGTCGAAAAGCTCCGCTTCTTCCAGACGAAACTTATCCCGACTCCCAGGGAACACACTACCAAACGAGGTCCGGTGCTCCGAGTCTCGACTGAGAGCTCTCAGGTGTTCCCGCACTCCTTCGAACCGAACCCCGAAGGCACGGTTACGCGTGGTCGAGCGCGCTCGGCCTCGCAACGAGGGCTCTCGCTGCCGCTGCCCCGGGGCCGGGGCTCCGAAAATCTTCCTACGCTACGCGTTCCCGCACGCATATCATCGCGATACCGCGACATCCGCGAGCCTCCAGGCATTATACCGCGTTCGTCGCTAAATACCGCGCCGTTATCAAGTGCAAAGGCACTTCCTGTAAATATACCGCGTCCGCCTATATGTAATATAGCGAGCCCGTGGAGTACGTCTATGTAACGCTACCGCGTTCGTCGTTAAATACCGCGCCGTTATCAAGTGCAAGGGCACTTCCTGTAAATATACCGCGTCCGCCTATATGTAATACGTCTATGTAATATACCGAGCCCGTGGGATACGTCTATGTAACGCTACCGCGTTCGTCGTTAAATACCGCGCCGTTATCAAGTGCAAAGGCAATTCCTGTAAATATACCGCGTCCGCTTATATGTAATACGTCTATGTAATATACCGAGCCCGTCGAGTAACGATACCGCGTTTGTCATCAAGTGCATCCGCACTACCTCATCGTTGTATATATCGCGTCAGTTCGGGCATATAATTAAACTGTGAATAAAACTACTGCATGTCTCACTAAATTGATTATTGTCTCTGGGCCTGTCATCGGACTCCTGATCCCGCACACCAGTCCGCGTTCGATAAAGTCAGGCCGTTACAAGGTTAAAGCTCGAATTATCGCGATGTACGCGTTTTCGGATAAAACAAAACTACGAAAACTTTTAAGGGGACAAGTCGGGACCGACGGAAAACCTTCGTTAGTCCTCAGCCGATTGCGCGGTCTTAATAACGGCAAGATAGATGATAGTATAATAAGGTCAATTTTCCTGGACCAATTACCACGCGATCACCGCGCCGTTTTGGTGGCCACGGGAGCCACCGACCTCAACGGACTAGCCGAGGCCGCTGACCAAATGGCTGAGAGCGCTCTCAGAGGTGAGGCTTACGCGTCCGCCGTGAACAAGGGGAATTTACCCCTTCCCGCAAAGACCGAGATTCAACAACTTATCGAGATGGAAAAGCTGGAAAAGATAATAAATTCGCGTTCGCGTTCGCGATCCAACTCCCGCAGGCGTAGGACCTCATCCTCGCCAAACAGGGCGATCACACTCGCGCTCTGTCTGGTTCATACCAAATACCCGGATAATCCGATTTCTTGTCGAACGTGGTGCTCAAAACATGAGACTTGGAAAAGCCAAAAAAAACTAAGCCTGTCTCCCCGTGCGGAGATGGTCGGCAAGGGCTCTCAAATTTCTAATCGTCTCCACGTCCGTGATCGTGCCAGTGGCCAAATGTTCCTTATCGATACAGGCGCGGATATCTCTCTTGTACCCGCCATCGGTAGAATAAAGGAAAAACCCTCCGAATTAAAGCTCTTCGCAGCAAATGATTCGCATATCGACACGTTCGGGGAATCTCTTCGTGAGCTTGACTTCGGTTTAAGGCCAATTCGATGGAATTTTTGCATTGCCGCAGTTCCGTACCCCATCATTGGCGCCGACTTACTATCGCACTACGGATTAATCCCAGACTTAAAACGACGACGCCTTATAGATACCACTACTAAGTTATATACCCTTGCGATTAAAAAACCGGGCTCTCTGCATTCGATCAATACGGTAAAACCCTCTTCTGAGTTTTCTAAAATACTCACCAAGTTTCCGCAAATAACAGGAGCTCTTCCTCTCGCCCCGCCGTCCAATTGCGATGTGTTTCATCATATCATCACCTCCGGCCCTCCTGTCGCCGCGCGCGCTAGGCGCCTTCCTCCTGATAAACTTAAGGCCGCAAAGGCCGAGATCAGAGCTTTAGTCGAAGCAGGCAATTTCCGCCCCTCTAGCAGTCCATGGGCCAGTCCTATTCATTTAGTCCGCAAAAAAGACGGCACCTGGCGGGTGTGCGGCGATTACCGCGATGTAAATGCAATCACGCGACCGGATAGATACCCCACCCCCCACCTGCATGACTGCTCCGTTAATCTACACGGTAAAACAATCTTTTTATCCCTCGACTTATATAAAGCCTATAATCAGATTCCAATGGCCCCTAAGGACATTGAGAAAACAGCTATCATAACCCCTTTCGGGTTATTCGAATACTTATTTATGACCTTTGGTCTTCGTAATGCCGGTCAATCCTTTCAACGATATATAAATTGCGCCTTAGGCGATCTAGATTTTGTTTTCATTTATATGGATGATATCCTAATTGCTTCCTCTTCTCCAGAGGAGCACGCTAAACATTTACGCATTGTATTCCAAAGGCTTAAAGAATTTCACCTCCGCCTTAATGTTGAAAAATGCGTATTTGGCGCACATGAACTAAAGTTTCTCGAGTATATAATAAATGGTAAAGGAATCAGCCCCTATCTCAGAAAAAATTGAGGCGATTACCAAATTTCCTAGACCCAAAACCATCGCCGACCTACGCCGTTTCCTCGGCATGATAAATTTTTACCGCCGCAACGTCCCTCGCGCGGCAGAAGCTCAAGCACCACTAAATTCATTACTAGTCGACTCGCGTAAAAACGACAAGCGTGTAATCGCATGGTCTGACGAATTAATCGAATCGTTTGAAAAGACCAAAAACGGCCTCGCTAACGCTGCAATGCTGGTGCATCCCCATATTGGCGCAGAACTCCGTATAGTCGCGGATGCCTCTGATTTCGCCAGTTCTTGAACAGAAAAAACGGAATACTTGGGAGCCCTTAGCATTTTTTTTGCACAAATTCTCCCCAGCGCAAACTCGGTATAGCGCTTACGACCGAGAGCTCACGGCAATTTTTGAAGCCGTTAATTACTTTCGTCATTTTGTAGAAGGACGCGAGTTTAAAATTTTGACCGACCATAAACCGCTTATGTATGCGTTTATACAACGGTCTGACAAAGCGTCCCCGCGACAACTACGCCAATTGTCATATATCGCGCAGTTCACAACGCATATTGAACATGTCGCTGGTTCACAAAATGTTGTCGCGGATTTGTTTTCGCGGATCAATTCCCTGCGTTTGCCGGTTGAATTTAATCTTAATGAGCTCGCCGAGCTGCAAAAGAACGACGAGCAACTCAAGTTGATTGCTAACGCCCCCGATCATTCTTTAAAGTTGAAGAAAATTCAGTGGGGTCCAGATCACACAACTGTATATTGCGAAATCTCGGGCGAAGTTATTCGGTCATATGTCCCCGATAGTCTCCGCGTTAAAGTATTTCAAATGTTTCACAACCCAGCTCATCCGAGTGGCAAAATTACCGATCGCACTATCCGACAGCGTTATGTCTGGCCTAACATGCACCGCGATATCGCTAAATGGTGTAAAAATTGTATCGAATGTCAGCAAGCGAAAATCTCTCGTCACGTAAAACTAACTCCTGAGCACTTTGTTGCTCCCGACGGGCGATTTGATCAGGTGCATATTGACATTATCGGCCCATTGCCTCCTTCTGAGGGTTACTCTTATTGTCTCACTATGATCGACAGATTTTCGCGTTGGGCCGAGGCAATTTCTCTTAAAGATATCTCCGCACGAACCGTTGCTAGAGCATTTTACGACGCGTAAATTTCCCGTTACGGAACCCCTCGATTACTAACTACGGATCAGGGAGCCCAATTCGAATCCCGCCTATTCGAGGCGTTACTTTCATTAATCGGTTGCGAACGAATTCGTACAACCGCTTACCACCCGGCGTCAAACGGCATGATTGAACGTTGGCACCGGGTGCTTAAAGCCGCAATCATGTGCCATGCCGACGCGTGCTGGACGCGTACCTTGTCTACCGTTCTATTAGGACTTTGGTCGCACGTCCGTGCTGACACAAATGCGTCTCCCGCCGAATTTATGTTCGGGGCGACTTTACGACTTCCCGGGGAATTCTTTCTTCCCGATGATTTTACACCTAAACCTAATTATTTCCTTGAAGAGTTCCGCGAATATATGCGCTAAGTCCGGCCGGTTCCCGTTGCGCACAAACATAAAAAACGCGCCTTTTATTTTAAAAATTTATATAATTGTACTCATGTGTTTTTACGCAATATGGCTAAAAGGGCGTTAGAGCGTCCGTACACCGGTCTGCACAAGGTAGTGCAACGCATCTCGGAGCGCGTATTCAATATTGATATCAACGGAAACACAAAAAGCGTGTCCGTCGATTTATTAAAGCCGGCATATTTTGTTCCTGACGACCCCGCCGACCTCCCATCAACTTGTGATTGGTCAATTTCTTAAAGATTACGGCTTAAATCAACGGTTACGGCCTCTATAAATCAGCCTTTACTCGCTCACATACATTTTAGGGCTTATACATATGTAACAATGATCATATATAATCATACATCTACTGATATAAACTAATATAAACTAATATGAATAAATAAGGTTTTTTCTCCCGGGGTTACTTTAAATTGCAATATATCGCTAAATAATCGGCGCAAGACAAAGTTTTTTTTCATTTGAAAAAGCAAAGTCCGTACTTTGAGATGATATTAATGATTATGTTTGCACGGGAGGGTATGAGGCGCTCCCCGGATTTGCGATTGGTCAACAAAATTTCTCGAAGGACCAGAGGGCCCGTGCCCTCGCGAAAGCGAATAAAGCGAAGCAAGCAAGCGAATGTCAAAAAAATGCGAGGCGACTCACCGTGTCATTGCCCGGCGCCTCCTGGGTGTCGACGTCGTCCTCCCGTTGGCGAGATCTCTGGCGTGCAAGGCGAAAGCATGCAACCGTCCGGTATAGCAAGCGGGCACGGACAGGCAGGTATAGCAAGCAGGCACAGATAGGCAGGATAGTAAGCAGTCACAGATAGGCAAGATATCAAGCGATTAGGCCTTCGTGGTCTGCGATGGGCGGCCGAGCACTCCAAGTTTGCACATGCAAAACGGTAACGTGTGAGCTTCACGACGTTCGACTAATGAGTGCCTCTCTTCGGCGTTCTCCGGCTTGCGCACCTGCGAAGTACGGCGAGAGCGAGTACCGAATTCTTCTCATAATTGGGGATGCCACCCGTGGGCGGGCAGCACGAGTCGGGTGAGTCGCGCGAATATCGACAAGTGTACTAATCGCGATCCACCGACGTTTCGCTAATAGGCGCGATAATTTAACCCGGTATAACTAATCAATACAAGAACCGTACAATTAACAATGTGAAACGACAACACGAAATCAATCTTATAATTAACTACTATTTACACTATGATACACGGCGGTGCGCCAAACAATGTTTGCTAATTTTTTGTTAGGCGGTGGAAGACTGCAAATTTCAAGATTTGGATATCTTAAATACGTCCTTATTCAAAGCTGATCATACCTTGAGTATTAACCTGAGTAAAAATTGAACAAAAGCACCTTATATAGTAGAGAGTTTACCCTGTAAAACCTTTTTTTAAACTTTTTTTTACATTAATTATTTGCCGAGTAATTACAGTTTAAAAATGGGCAAAAATTTACTGACAAAAAGTTATCCCCTAATTATTTGGGCAGTGTATAATTATCTATATATAAATATATGATTATATTGTTGCGCCCGTGCCGAGACGCCCGGTAGAGGCCCGAAAATCAGTCGCGAAACGCTGCGTGACGTCAAGCCTTGACGACCAGCTGTTGCGTTTGTTTGTTTACTTCTGCCGTCTGTCAGATTTTCCGCCGGGCCTTCGAACCGTTCAGACGTGTTCATGAGCCATTGTTCTATTACATTACTGCATTAAACGAGTTCTTTTCTATTTGTGTGAGTTTATTCCCGGTAACGGGATTGCGCGCCGCGTTCGCGAGTGAGTGCGTGAAGGTGTGTGCTGCGAACGCGCGGTCGAGCGCAACATTTTGGGGGCTTGTCCGGGATCGAACGGATCGATCGGACGAACGAGGACTAGACGAGCGACGAGCGACGAGCTTCGATTTCCTCATGGCTGCAAGGAAACGACTCCGAGTAGCGACTCCACAGTCGGATGCTGCGGAGATGACGTCGGAGGTGGTGACCCTCCAGGCGGTGATTTGGGAGGTCCGGCTCCTGCGCGAGGAACAGGCGCGGAGAGAGAGGGAGTACGCCGAGACGTTCCGCCGGCAGGAAGAGGAGCTCCGTCTTCTCCGAGGGATGAACTCCGGCGCACAGCTAAGTCATTCTTATAATAGAGTATCTGGGGACTTGGGGACGCGAGTCGCGAGCGGCGCGGGGGCGCAAGTCATACGCGGAAGTATCGCGATCTCGAACGGCGCGGAAGCGCGAGACGCGCACGCGAGTGAGGGGGACGCGATCCCGAGCGGCGCGGGGACGCGAGACGCGTACGCGAGCGAAAGGGGCGCGATCCCGAGCGCCGTGGTAGCGCGAGTCGCGCATGCGGGGGAAAGAGACGTGAACTCGAGCGGCGTGGAAACGCGAATACACGCGAGTGATAGTGTCGCGGTCGCGAGTGCCGACCTGGGGTATAAACTGAAACCCGATACGTACGACGGAACGACCCCGTTACAGGAATATTTCTCGCAATTGAATTTGATCGCGCGTGCGAACCATTGGGATGACGCCACAAAAACGATCGCGTTGGCTTCGAGCCTGAGGGGAAAGGCACGCTCGGTCTTGGAAACGGTTCAAGATGTCGAGCGGTTAGATTTCGCGGAACTTAAAACAAAACTTGAGTTGCGCTTCGGGGAGGGACGACAATCACAGAATTGTTACGTCGCGTTTACGAGCCGTAAACAAAAATTCGGGGAGGATTTGGCGACACTCGGATCCGAAATTGACAAACTTTCACGCCTGGCGTACCCCGAGTGCCCATATGAGCTTCGCGATAAAATCGCTTGTGCGCAATTCGTTACGGCCGTTTCCGATAATTTTATTCGGCGAGCGCTTCAGATGGAGGGAATAACCTCCTTAATTCTGGCCGTTGAAAGGGCTAAAGCGCTCAAAGTTATCCAGGGGGACAATTCGGAGAGATACAGGAAGAATTTAAACAAGAATTTCGTGAAAAAAGGAGACAGAAATTTGGTAAAGAATGAGGAACGCGATGTCGGAGGGAAGACTGAGGAAAAGAATAAGGAGGGAAAGGGCCCGAAAGGAAATTGGCGAGGCAGCAAATTTGGCGCCGGCCGGGGGGAGTGTTGGACGTGCGGAAAAACCGGGCATTTCCGGTCAGAATGCCCTAATGAGGGAAACGCGATTTAGTTGAGCTTTGCGGGGTGGGCTCAACTTTTGTGAAAAATTCCCCGAAAGTCGGTATTGTTCATTTTGAACATTTCGAATCTAACAATAAGAAAGATTTCTATTATAAAGGTTTATTAAACGAAAAATGCTGTTCTTTCAAGATAGATACGGGCTCCGATGTCTCGATTGTTAATGAAACTTTTATTGGAAAAGAGGTAGAGAGAATTAAAATAGGAAACTGTAATTTAAGATATCCGACAGGAGAAAGAGTTTCTGTAGAATCTAAAGTCTTAATGAAAGTTCAAATTGGTAGATTTTCCGTAGAGATCTTTTTGTTTGTTGCAGAAATTAGCGATCAATGTTTATTAGGAAAGGATTTTCTTGAAAAAGTGAACTTGGAAAATATTTTTGAACCTTCCTTAAATTCCGAATTGAATGAGAAAAAAATTTTTGATTGTTCTCGTGTTGAAACTTCTGTCGAGGTAGACTCTTCTATCTTAAAAGAACTTTTCGAAAATAACTCTGAGAGTCTAAATGAGGCTCAGAAGGAAATGTTTGCCGATTTTCTGGAAGATTTCCGGGATGCGTTTTCCGAAACTATTGTTGCAGGAAATTGCGATATTATTGAACATGTGATAAATGTGAGAGATTCTTCCCCTATTAAACAGGTTCCTCGTCGTATTCCTGTCCACATGAGGAAGGAAGTAAATAAAATAATTGAGGATATGTGGAAACAAAGGGTAATTGAGGAGTCACAAAGCCCCTGGACTTCGCCTGTAGTTTTGGTCAGGAAAAAAGACGGTACAATCAGATTCTGTGTGGATTATCGGAAGCTGAATTATTTAACTAAAAAAGATTCTCATCCTATACCCAGAATCGATGACATATTCGACCAATTATCAGGTAACGTTTGGTTCTGTACTATAGATCTTAAGAGCGGATATTGGCAAATAAAGATTCGTTCCGAGGATAAAGAGAAAACTGCGTTTTCAATTGGAAATGGGTTGTGGCAATTTGTCGTCATGCCCTTTGGCCTCTGCAATGCCCCTGCTATATTTCAACGTCTGATGGAGAAAGTTTTAAGAGATTTATTATCAAAAATTTGCTTGGTTTATCTCGATGATGTAATAATTTTTGGAAAGAGTTTTTCTGAAATGATGGAGAATTTAAAGACGGTACTATTACGATTAAGAAAAGTGAATTTGAAAGTTAATCCAAAGAAATGTACTTTCTTTAGAAAGAGTATAAAATATTTGGGGCATGTAGTTTCGGCGGAGAGCATAGCCACGGATCCCGAAAAAATATCCGCGGTTACGAATTGGTTGGTTCCACATACCAAAACACAATTACGAAGTTTCTTAGGATTTTGCTCATACTATCGTAAATTTGTTAAAGGATTTTCTTCTTTAGCAAGACCTCTTTACGCTCTTACGGGAAATCAGACTAAATTCATTTGGGGAGAGGAATGTCGAAAAACGTTTGAAGAATTAAAGCGAGTTTTGTCTTCCCCTCCGGTACTTTCCTTTCCTAAAGGGGAGGGAAGATTTGTTTTGGATACCGATGCTTCAAATGTCGGTATTGGCGCGGTATTATCACAGAAACAGGAGGGAGAAGAAAGAGTCATAGCTTTTTTTAGTCGGGTTCTCAATAAAGCTGAGAGAAACTATTGCGTTACTCGGCGGAAACTCTTAGCGGCAGTAGACTCAATAAAATTTTTTCGCCACTATCTTTTAGGACGAAAATTTTTAATTTGCACAGATTACGTTTCTTTGAAGTGGCTTATGTCCTTCAGGGATTTAGAGGGACAACTGGCACGCTGGCTGGAAAGACTCCAAGAGTATGAATTTGAGATTGTGCATCGAAAGGGGCTATCACATAAAAATGCTGATGGATTGTCCAGACGCCAATGTGAGAAGTCCGATTGTAATTATTGTGCCAAGATTGAGAAGAAGTCTACGGAGGAATTGAATAAAACGATTGCTCGATTAATTCTACAGGGAGAGAATTTGGAAATTTGGCGAAAAGAACAAGGGGAAGACGAGGGAATAGCTTTTATCCTACGGGGTAAGCAAGCTGGAATCCGTCCTCCGCGTTCTGAGATCCCTGATAGGAATGTTTCTGCCCAAATTTATTGGTCGCATTGGGATGCGCTAATTTTAAGAGAAGGAATTCTTTATAAAAGGTGGGAAGCTCCAAGTCTAAAAACAAGCTTTCTTCAGCTTGTTGCTCCTCGAAGTCGGGTCAAGGAAATTCTTGAAGAAGCCCACGATTCTTCTTCAGGTGGGCATTTTGGAATTAATAAAACTTTGGAAAAAGTTCGAAGGCGCTTTTATTAAGCAACTTGTAAGCAGGATATTGAGGATTGGTGCAGGTCATGTGAAGCCTGCGTCTCTAAAAGAGGTCCCTCTGGGAAAGGGAAATTCCCTTTACAAATCTACAATGTTGGGGCACCATTTGCGAGAATTCAGATGGACGTTCTTGGCCCCCTCCCTACAACCAATTCCGGAAACAGATATCTCTTTGTTATTGTAGATTGTTTTACCAAATGGGTGGAAGCATTTCCTCTAAGTAATATAAGAGCTAAAACTGTGGCGGAGATCTTCGTAAATCAATTTGTTTCTAGATATGGAGTTCCCTTGGAAGTGCATACCGATCAGGGAAAGAACTTTGAGTCGAAGTTGTTCGCAGAGTTAATGGATCTTCTTGGGATTAAAAAAACGAGAACTACTGCATTACATCCTCAGTCGGATGGACAAGTAGAGCGACAACACCAGACTATTACTAACTATCTGGCAAAGTTTGTTTCTGATAGTCAAAAAGATTGGGATCGATGGATTCCCATGTTTTTGTTAGCTTATAGGTCTTCAAAACATGAGACAACTGGCTTTACTCCTGCGGAATTATGTTTTGCTCGAGATTTAAAATTACCCTTGGATTTGTTACAGGGAGGTCCTCCAAGGCTTTATGAGGAGGAGGCGCAGTCAGTGGGAAGCTTCGTTAGAAATTTGAAGTCAAAATTTGAAGAAATTCATTCTATAGTGAGAGAGCGTATGGATGTTAAATTTACCCGGGTGAAGGCCTGGTTTGATCGTGGAGCTAGGCGTATTCTTTTTGAAGAAGGGCAAAAAGTTTGGTTCTACAATCCTCGCAGAACTAATGGAAAAGCCCCAAAATTACAAAGCAACTGGGAGGGGCCCTTTTGCATAGTGAAGAAATTGAGCGACGTGGTATATTGCATCCAAAGGTCTCCCAGACATAAAAGAAAAATTGTCCACTCGGACAGGCTAGCTTTATATTCTGTAAGGAAGTTGATAGGGGGAAGATTAGAGTAGAACGGAGCCCGGTTTATAGTGAATTTTATTTGGAACAGATTATAAATAAAAATGGTTAAAAAAAGTCTTGTGATTGATTCTTTTTAATCTTTAAAGTGTTATGTTATTCTTTGTTTCTGTGCGTCGTATGACTTTTTGTTTTAGAGGAAATCGACGGCATGTGTTGGAGATATCGATAGGAGTCTCCACGTATGGCAAATCGACAGGCAGAACTCCCAATCCGAAGTGGACCGCCTGCCCACGGTTTTTGACCCGTGGTTTTCCCGTGGGCCATAGGGCGAATGCCGGGCGGGGACCTGGGGAGCCCTGCGGGGCGCAGGGTCCACGGGAAGTTTCCCCCCCCCTTGTCCGAAGATTTCGCGGAAGAGCAGCGGTCGAGGAAGAGGACGTCATTTCGGAGTACCGAAGGACTCGAGGGCGAGACAGTGCGGACGGCCCTCCTGAAGACGGCTTGGGGGAGTCTGGCCAGCTCTTCCCAGAGGTCGAGTGTGAGGAGAAGGTCGTGGCGGCAAGAAGCTGTACTCGTCTGGGCGCTGCTCCCCTTTGATTGTCGGGGCGACAATCTAGGAAGAGGGGGGCAGTGTTGCGCCCGTGCCGAGACGCCCGGTAGAGGCCCGAAAAGCAGTCGCAAAGCGCTGCGTGACGTCGAGCCTTGACGACCAGCTGTTGCGTTTGTTTGTTTACTTCTGCCGTCTGTCAGATTCTCCGCCGGGCCTTCGAACCGTTCAGACGTGTTCATGAGCCATTGTTCTATTACATTACTGCATTAAACGAGTTCTTTTCTATTTGTGTGAGTTTATTCCCGGTAACGGGATTGCGCGCCGCGTTCGCGAGTGAGTGCGTGAAGGTGTGTGCTGCGAACGCGCGGTCGAGCGCAACAATATGTATAATTATGTAATGTATATATATATTACATATTTCAGGTACAACAATGTACAACAAAAATAAGAATATCGCCAGACCTAAGCAAATTCAAACGAAACCGTCAAGGTATCTCACAACAGAATCTGAAACTGAATCTTCAAAAGCGAAGAAAAGAAAGATATTCTACAATAAAAAAGATAATACAAGTATTTATGATGATATCACAAGTATTCGGTCTTTGGTCACAAGTATGAATGATGAAAACCGTGCAGTCAATTCTCGTGATGTTTTTCAGCCTATACAGTCGCCTGAAGCATCGAATAATATAATTGTTCATCACTGACGAATGACAAAGGACAGTATTCACGACAACCGTATGAACCAATAGCTATAACTTCACATTTATTTTCATCTGCTTTGCACCATAGCAATTCTATTAATTTCGCACCTACAATAACTCCAACTCAGATACGCTTAACATCAATACCCACTAATACTACTGTACATAGTTTGGCTTCCAATCCGAATCTTTCACAGTACAACACTTCTGTTCCATACACAATTGACATCTCAAACAAATACGACGTATTCTGTACAGACTGCCTTATCTTCATTCCACATTTTACACTTCAAAATTGTTGAGGTCCACCAGTTTTATTTCGCTGCTGAGATAAGGAGTCGAGGGAAAAATCAGTAGATAGGCTTTTGCAAGTTAACACAGAGAAGTTTATTTGCACATCCAACTCGTGGCTTGGTTTGGTATGTGAGCGACTGACTAACGACTAACGCACGGCATGCAGGCCGGTAAACGGAAGCTCCATGTGTGGCGCGCATGCGCCTAAGAAACCCGAATAGTAAAAAATATGACTGACTTACTCTAACACTTCTGCCGTCTAAATATTTTTCTCATTCTTACATTCACGCAGTCCAATGCTCTCGCTATGACATAAGAAACGGTTTCGCGGCAACGCTTTTGTAAAAATATCCGCCCGTTAAGTTTCTGAAGCCGTATAAACGACGCGCAATATTCCTGCCTCTGATATTTCACGCAACTGGTGGTATCGGACATCAATGTGTTTAGTTCTCTTGTGGAGCTCGCGGTTTTTATCCAGTCAAATTGTACTCTGGTTATCGACAAACAATACTGTCGCTTGTTCGCATTGATGTTTGATGCCGGCCAACAATCTTCTGAGTCATACAGCCTCCTTCGCTGCAGCTGACGCGGCGACATATTCCGCTTTCGTTGTGCTTAGAACTACCAACTTTTGTCTCTGAGAGGCCCATATTACTGGGCCGTTTGCCAAACTAAACAAGTAACCCGTCGTCGAGCGTCTTGTTTCGAGATCGCTCGCATAATCCGCGTCTGAGTACCCGATCAGCTGTGGCTCGTTCCGCCGCTTCGATACATTATACCTACGTCTTTGGTTCCGACTAGAAACGCGAAAATACGTTTAACCGCGCGCCAGTAATTCTCGCTCGGTTTGTTTAAGAATTTACTCGCGGTGTTTACAGCGAATGCTATGTCCGGACTCGATACAGTCGCAAGGAACATAAGCGATCCCACTGCTTCACGGTATGGCACAATTTTTCCTCGTCTGACTCTACTGGCTGCAGTGCGACGTTCGGATCTGCAGGGACTGACAATTAACGCTTTAGCCTCATTTGAAATCACTCAAGAATTTTTCACGTATACGCGCCTTGGTGTAAAAACATCGTTTTCTCGCCACGATCGCGAATCTTTGCAGCCCAGCAAAATCACTACAACTATACCAATCGTAATTTCGAACTTGCTTCTCAATTTATCAATCACTCCTTTTAACGCAGCCCGCGACTTGCTCGCTACAAGTCCATCGTCCACGAACAACGCAAGAATTATTACACAACCCTTAAAGTCACTGTAAAAAATGCACTCGTCTGCATCGGTTTGCACAAACTTATATCGTTTCAGAAAATCACAGAATTTGCTATTCCAGCATCGCGGCGCCTGCTTCAAGCCATACAGTGACTTTCTCAGTCGACACAAACCTCACTTTCTCTTTGTCCGACTTTCAAGCCCACTGGTATCTTCATGTGGATATCTTCCTTGAGGTCGCCGTATAGAAATGCGGTGCGCACATCAAATTGCACCATCTCGAGATCTTCTTGAGTGACTGTTGCCAACAGCAGACCAATTGCTCTCACTTCTTGTGTACTTAAATTGCTAAAAAAAACTACTTCTTAATAGGCTACACTGGGTGATAGAGTCGGGAGCCCTTTCGGAGTGCCTTGTACCTAAATTCCAGTTCGGATTCTGTAAGTTTAGATCTTGTTCCAATAACCATACTAACGTCTAAAATTCAAGAAGGATTTCTCCAAAATAAAATGACTGCAGTCTTATTCATCGATGTCAAAGGCGCTTTTGATGATGTCGTTCCCGACATTCTAATAAAAAATCTATTGGAGCTCGGCTTTCCTAAAAGAATCTGTCAGTTTGTTCAAAATCTTATTCACTCCCGCAATATGCAGTTTGTTGTCGATGGAAAGCTCATCTCTCCTCGTGTCTCACGGAAGGGTACCCCCCAGGGATCAGTGCTATAAGTCCGACTTTATTTAATATATATTTAAGAAAAATAGAGCGAAGTTACTTCATTGGCGTACCAAAATCCTCCAATTCGTAGACATATGCAACGACACCCTTCGGAAAGCAATCGAATTCTTGCAAAAATCTTTAGAACAAATACAAAAGTATCTCAGAGGTAGAGGACTTGATATCTCTCCCACCAAAACCCAGCTTATGATCTTCTCACGTTTTAAGCGCAACTATGATCATTTTATCATTAAAATAGACGATAGGATCATTGGTCTCTCGGAAACAGTTCGATTTCTGGGTGTTGTTGTTGACTCTAAACTTTCGGGCACCTCTCACATGGACTACTTGATCTCTAAAGCCAGGGTTACAGCAAATATTATTTCTTCCCTCAAGGGTGTCTGGTGGGGAGCTCATTCCCAACTTCTACTCAATGTGTACAGAGCCATTTTAAGAGGTTCCTTGGAATATGCCTCCCATATATTCTGTCTTTAGAACTCAACCAATTCCACAGGTTAGAAATAATTCAGAATAAAGCTATAAGAGCCAGTATGGGATACCGCATCTCCATTCTTATAAACACCATAAATCCCTCGACAACAGTGCAGACAGCTTTCGAGCAAACGTTTGGCAATATCATGAAGGATACTTTGGTGTTTTACACTGACGTATCCAAGACTCAGCCGGGAAATTATGTTGGCTCTGCTTGTCACTCTCCCCAAATTCGATTACAAATCATGCATAAATTACCGTCTCAATTCTCGGTATTTACTGCTGAAGCTTGGGCTATTTATAATGCTGTTCTTATATGTCTTGACGTTCGACCATCTTGTGCTACTGTTGTCACTGATTCTAAAACCGTGCTGAAGGCTTTTGCGGCCCCTTATCCCCGCAAATGTAACTATCTCATCCCACTTATTAAAGCAAAGTTACTTATGGCCCGAGAAAGAGGCACTCGTATTCAGTTTATTTGGATTCCCTCGCACAAAAGAATAGCGGGTAATAAGATTGCAGACTCCTTGACAAAAAAGGCAATTAGGGAGGGTACCCCACTTCTGCAGTTCAGAATTCCATATACGGATCTTTTTGCAATTCCTAAAGAAAGACTCGACAATCGCTTTAGAGACTATCTTGCCTCTTGCGCTCGTGATAAAGGAACTCACGTCCATGGTAATCGGATTCAGGATATTAACCATTTAATTTTTTATTGTCCGATTACTATTAGGCATAGTGTAAAGCTCCGCAAAGTTATCTGTAAATGTAAAGGATCTAATCGTCGTGACATTTATGAAATTCTTAGAAAACCCACTAGCAAGGTGTATCGCCTAATCATGGCCTTCTGCAAGGCTATTGAAGTTCAAATTTGAACCGCGCGCTGCACTCCCCTTCACCGCCCCTTAAACTTTCTTTTCTACATCACGCACACAGTTCATGTTGTCTCACCACTCGAATGGAAATAGATCTTGAATATTGCTAATAGTAACATAAGCTTCAGACAGATATTAATAAACAGATAGCCAATGGCCCCTCAAAAGTCGAGACCAGCATTTCCGTGCCTTGATTACCAACACACTTTGCCCCTTACCGACAGACTTTGCCCCTAGGTTTGAGTCCGGGCTAAATCACATTACAGACTTTGCCCCTGGTGCGAGTCCGGACTAAATATACCCGATTTTAAAAAAATTTTGTTTTTTTGCAATAACTCGGCGAATTTTGACCGTACATGATTTACTAACCTTTCATTTTGTAGCTCTTTTAAAGCCCTACAATTAATTTCCTGAAGACCCTAACTTAAAATCAATATTTGTCGAGTTCTAGCCGGTGAAAGTAGGAAAAAATGTATTTTGTCGCGGTTTTTTGCGTTTATCTCGTTTCTATTAATAGATAGAAATGTGCCGCCATTGACAAAGTTGTAGGGCTTAAAGAGACCTACAAAACGAGGGGTCAGTTGTTCAGATTCGTTAAAAATTGAGCCCAGGGAAGCCTCTAGAAGTCGCGCTTTTAACGCGTGGCCGATCGTCGCCGGCGCGATGGCGGCGCGCCGCCGCGATGACGATCGGCCATGCGACGGCGCGTGTCGAGTCGAGTGCGCTCGGGACTCGCTAGAACTCGACAAATATTGATTTTAAGTTAGGGTCTTCAGGAAATGAATTGTAGGGCTTTAAAAGAGCTACAAAATGAGGGGTTAGTAAATTATGTACGGTCAAAATTCGTCGAGTTATTGCAAAAAAACGAAATTTTTCATTCCCCCTCCCCCCCTTAAAAACCCATCGGTCCGATTAGCCCGACAACTCAGAAATAAGCTTTTCTACATCCCCCCAACAACCCTAAAAAGGTTTCATTGATACCGCTTCACTTCCGAGCTCAAATGTCTAATTTGACTGGACCGTACTTATTAATTACTTGTGATATTTATTGATTATATATATATATATATATATATATATATATATATATGTATATGAAGCCGAGACCAAAGATTATTGAACAATACTATTGTTATTATATAATAATAAAAAAAACTTATTTTGTAATTTGAAAATAATTTCTTATTTTTTTATGAGCAAATCGTTAACTTTCTTAAAGTTCTTAAAAAATATGCGAATAATTTTAATGATTGTCAAATAATTTTCCTAGTTTATATGTATTACATAACAACTCATTTGCCTAAAAAAATAAAAATGCAAAAAGAGTTAGAAAAAAACCAGGACTCAAACTTGAGACCTTCAGCATTCTAGCCGATCGTCTTACTCGCTCGTTCACATTTACTATTAGAAAATTGCTTCTACCGGCTCGATAGATTACGCACACGGAAACTTTACGCGAGCGTTACTTCTGTAGTAACTTACGATAACTCCTTCGCGTAAACGGGATTTTCCTTCGCGTAAACGGGATTTTGTAGTAACTTACGATAATTTACTCCGCGTAAACGAGTGATATATCGTAAAAGTTACTACAGGGTTGCGTTCAAAAACTTTACTCAGGTGCAAACTTGCATCGTTCTATCTTTGTTACTTATTAAAAATTGAACAAAGACAGAACGACGCCGGTGTACAACCGAGTGAAGTTTTCGAACGCAGCCCAGAAGTAACGCTCGCGTAAACGTAGTAAATGTATTGTAAAATACATATAGTAAAATTAAAGGACAATTTTTTGCAATCACAGTTCTGTGTATTTCATTTTTACGAATAGATTACGTATACATATTGTTGCTCAACGAAAACCGCGAGGAGGTGGTGGTCTCTTTCGTCATGAGATAATGTAAAAAAATTTGTTTTTTTAATATTGCAATAATTTTAATATGTATAAATTAAAAAATATATAAGTAGATAAAGCTCGTATGTCTTAGATAAAACAAAAGCCAATAACCGAACAACAGGATTCTAAATGTTATAGTTTAATATTCCGTCAAAATAACTGGGACGTTTTGTGCTTTACAGAGACTTTTTCAATCAATCAAATAAATCCCTCTAATTAACTGTAATACATCATAATAATCCCGTTACATAAAAAATCCGTCGAGAAATGAAATAAATTAAAAGGAAGTTTAACATCATAAGATTAACATTAATTAATAATTATAGCATTTTTATTATGGAATTTATTCTCTCTATTGATTTAAATCATAGCGGTCGTTTTTTGCTTCCTCTTAAAGAAAGCTTTGTTTTCGTAAAAGAAAAAATTTTTCTGTTTCTGAATGTGTTCAGAATGTTCTAAAATGTCGAAAAAATGCAATTTAAAAAAATGTCTGTATGTATGTATGTGGGTGTGTATGTGTGTGTATGTGCCAAAATCGAAATTTCTATAACTCTAGAACTAATCAACCAAATCTTAACGAATTATATATGAAATAAAGGTAGAAAAAACTGAAGAATATAATAGAATTAATAAAAATTGCTAATAATAAAGGGGTTCTTTTTTAATAAAATTGTGAATTTGCAGAAATGTTTGTTTATGCTTTAATTTCCGCAAATTTGGAGATATCGATCTATTTCTAATTTTATTATATTTTTCAGTCTTTTTTCTACCCCTATTTCATATATAATTCGTTAAGATTTGGTTGATTAGTTCTAGAGTTATAGAAAATTCGGTAAATTTGCTCTAACTTCCGCAAATATTGAGATATCGGGCTTCTTTATAGTTTTTAAGTGTGCAAGTAGAACTCTTTGCTCACAAAGCTTCCTCTATGAGGAAGCCAAAAAAATAAATACTAATAATTATACATTAAATAAAATAAAAGCTTCCTCATATAATATACATTAAATTTATACATTAAATAAAATAAGCTTCCTGTAATAATGAGGAAGCAATGTGCAAGTTTGTAATTTGCACCCTTTACTTTCTTAATATTAATAATTACAGTATACAAATTACATGGAGTTATTAAGAAGCCACATCAAGTTGAAAACCCAAAAAACCGATTAACAAATAGTCGAAATGTATGCGTGATCAAACTATAAATTTAATTAGATAGTTGTTAACAATTAAAACTTTAAAAATAATTATTTGTTTATTGACGAGAAAAATCGTGTTAGAAGGCTGTGAAGCGAACGGCCTTAATCATTGCGTGTCAAAAAATTTTCCGAAGTCAACCTATGTAATAGTCAAGTAGTAAAAATCTATATATTAAGTAAAAATTGAATTCTTTAAAAGTGTGACATAAAAAAGTGGTAATTCTCAACAAAAAGTAGACTTACTGTCTTATAAACTCGAATTAGCATCAGCTAAATTCTCAAATTAACGATTGAAGGTCCTATGCTTCAGTTCCAAAAAGCAACTGAACGAGCATGGACTCAGAAATTTGTCAGTAAAGGTTGGAATTGTGGTGATAAATAAAGCTAGAGAAAGTAAGTTATTAATTTAATAATTATCCCTGGTGTGTGTGTAAAAATTTGACTGAAAATATAATGAAATTCTACTATCAACTGCCCTCTTTTCATCATTATTCCATAGATATCATTATAAAAATTTCAGTTTTTAATTAATTTCAGTTAAATTCAATAACTTTCATGATATCTAATATTTTAACAAATTTGTCATTATTTTTCAACAATATAATTTAATTTTTCTTATATTTTACAATATTTACATTAATATTTATAAAGAAAATTATGATTTAGTTTAAAATATATTCAGTAATTTTTCAATAACTTTCATTTCATTTATCATCAATTTCATAGTATTTTCAGCAAAAAATTTTCATCTAGGTCAATTGAGACAAAATTTCAGTAAAATTCCATTATATTCAGTAAAATATTTCCATCAGGGTAATAATAATAGTAATAGGACTCTCTAAGATTTAAAATCAATTTAATATAAGAACGCCATCAAGTCCGAGCTAGGATCTAGTTGTCAAAATGCAACCTCTAAGCTGGACCCCCCACCAGCGCAAATCAAGTTCGCACTAGGTAAAAAATTTAGTGCTATTTAGGTGCTAATTAAGTGCCCTAGTCTAAATTTTGATGCTCGAACCGTTTAGCAGAAAATCGCGTAAAAAATGGGGGGTTCAGCTTGCTTCAGAAGCCATTAAACTGGATCCCCCCCCCCATATCAGAAAATGGTCCTACATAGAAAATAAGTACACTATAATTTAGTGCTAATTAAGTGCTAATTAAGTGCTCTAAAATAACGATAAAATATTGACAGATTATAACATTTATTTAAATATACCACTATACATATATTGAACACAGTACCGTCGCGGTCGACACAAACACTAAAAAAATTTGAGGCATAAATATATTTGTTACTAAAATGATCGAAAACATATGTATATTATCAAAATATTCCCAAATCTGAGTTTATTTGTAACAGTGAAACAATTACGATAATTAACTTAGACCAGCCGTTGGCGCTGAGCACTAAGTTCCGTCACCTGATCGTCTACGAATTGCTCGCATGATTATAGTATTAAAATAATTCTCAGACATTGTACTTTAAAAGAATATCACGATTTGAATTTAGTGCTAGCTGCATAGCGTTAAAATTAATTAATTTATTCGCGGCGCGCGCGGATAAATTAATTAATTTCCACGCGATGCAGCTAACACTAAATTCGGGATTATTTTGGATTATTATCATCAAAGAATTAGCTGCTTGCGTGTTTTTGGTCCCAAAATAATCCTGAGGAGTAGATATATCAATAACAGATCTACCCCGGGAGCTCCGAGGGGGGAGCGGGGCGGGGGGGGAAGGACTCGAGGGCGAGGGGTCTGCCGGGGGGGGAGACGACTTGTAGGCGAGGGGTCAGCCGGGGGGGGACTCGAGGGCGAGGGAGCGCGGGGGGGGAGGACGACTCGTTGGTGAGGGGAAGCGGGGGGGGAGAGGTCGGCGAGCGTGTCGGGACATGTTTATTAAATATTAATAAACATATCGTATTGACAAGAAGTACCGCCGAGAGGGGGGGTGTCGTCACTTTATCGGCGCGGGGTTATCAAGAGACACGGTAGTGTCTCGCGCCAAGTACACGCGGAGCGAGACCGACCGTGACTCTTTTACGCGACGCGACGAGTTGCGAGTACCCGAGATGTTGAGATCTCGATAACGAGTGAACGGATCAAGTTCTAAGTAGGCTTGATCGATAGCTTGGGGTCCAATTAGGGGGGGGTTTCTCTCATAATATTCCGCTACGTGCCCTACGAGCGGAGATATTGCGACGCAAAGTCCAAATGTGAAAATTTATTTTTAAGATACGTCTCCGTCTCCTAACGCTGCGATCTATTATGACGTCATCAGAGAAACGTCACTTTCACTTTTTCGACGCTGGCGATCGCCAGTTTCGATATCGCGCGCGTATTTCAAAATTAGGTCGATAAACTTATCGGTCAGGAGGAAGATTTCTATTTAAGTAAAAATTAGGTATATATATAACCAGATAATGCGCTTCATAGATTTCGGTGTCCAGGTGTAATAATACGTTGAATTCGATGTCCACGTGTCCCAGGTTGCCGATGACGAGGTCCACACAGTGCGCTTCGTAGTTTTCGGTGTCCAGGTGTAATAATATGTTGAATGCGATGTCTACGTGTCCCAGGTTGCCGATGACGAGGTCCACACAGTGCGCCTTAATTTTTTTTTTTTTTGGACAAGGTTTTCATGAAAGAGAAAAAATTTTTTTAAAGCTGATACCCGCGAGGGAAAAAAATTTTTCTGAACTTGGGTATTACCGGATATGGGGGGAGAATTAGATGCATTTTGTTTCGTGTGGGTTGTGGGGTTTTGGCAAGGGGTTTTCGAATGATTTATTCATGTCATGTAAAAGAGCTGGGGTTTTACAAGGAAATGCATAACAGGGGATGAACAGCGGTGGTGTGTCGCATGCGATTAGCATTTTATATCTACTTTAGAAATTACGGAGTATCCGTGCGCGCGGCGCGCGCGAAAGAAAAAAGATTTAATTTTGTATCACGAAGTGACTTCATAAGATGGAGATTATAAAGGATGATATTAATTTTGTTTTATTCTGCGTAACGCGATTATATTATATTATTGACTAAATTATTCACGGCATTGCTGAACAAATTTCGGTGACGTTTTTTCAATTAAAATGCTTTGATGGTACACTCGTGGTACATATATATAATATTTCATATAATTGACCCAAATTGATATTTATAATCTGGAATCTATATTCAATTTTATAATTTTTTCGATTTTATAATTTGTATATTTTTGTCGTGAAACACAGATTCGCGGATTATTAAATTATCGTATACTAATCATTATATCATATGTAATTTTTCCTTTCGCGTCGGCGGATATCGTTATTGTATAATTTATTCCCGATACGTTTATATTTTGTTATTTGTGTGATATAACCCTTTTTTTTTCAAACTAATCGAATTCCTCCGTTTCCTCGGCACGCACAAATTAATGCGATATCCAATTTTGCTCAGTATTAATACCGTAACATATAAAAAGTGCGCGCGATGCAAAAGCGTTGCAGCGATTAATTTATATAATTCCGTGGCAGGTTTCAATTTAATATTGCACTTGGATACTTCATTCTAAATCTATTCTCGCAACGTTTAGCGTTTAATTGCATGTGCAACTCTACCCTGAAAAAGCTGCGCTGTGTCGAAAGAGAAATGTGTCAGAAGCGCGCCACCCCTTTCGACCCCAAATTATAGAAGTAGTAAACTTCAGATTACTCTCAAGTGATTGTTTGCATGAGGTGCGCAAAATACCGGCAAAACTACCTTTAAATATGAAATGCATGTATATCTAAATTTAAAAGAAAAAACTTGACTTGCGTATAAAAATAAATTTTTTAAAACCATGTATAGTTGATGTATCGTATACTCACATAAATATGTGAGTATACGATATATTTAAATTCTTGTCATATCACCGGAGTTATTTTGCGACGAGGTAACTTTATGAGACACATTCCTTTAAGTTTGATTATACAAGACTTTGTTTTTATCGATTATTCTAAATACCAATCGGAAATTGATTGTCAATATTAATATAATATTATTGCTTATGTTAAAAACAGTTATATAACTGATGCTCTATGCGATTAAAGTAATTATCACAAAATTGCCTCGATTTGCGGCCAGTATATTTGAGATACTGGTACCAAACATTTTCCGTTCCACGGAATCAATCTCTCGAAAACGAAAACAACTGATAATGGGGTGCAGCAGTCCGTATTTCAGTTTCTCTACACAGTTTTGGGAGCGAGAGTAAACGAAAGCAAGTCGTTCCCCTTTCTTAGAATAAACTCAACAAAACAATCTCATTCGGCTGAATAATTAAACGCGAATTATCGCTCGTCAGTTGTATTAAATAAAACTACACGTGATGTAGCTAGGGTTTTTTGGGGTCTCGGTAAAACAGCTATACGTTCCCCCCAATTAATTTTTTGGGGGAACCTTTTGATTGAGGACCGTATTGACATTGGGCTGCAGGTTTTAATACAAAAAATAAAATTTTAAGGTTTTTAATTTTTTTAAAAATTTAAAAAAAAAAAAAATTAAAGTTGAAAGATGTAAAAAAATAAAAAATTTAGTCAAAATGTCAAAAACGAAAAATTTAGGAAGAAGAAATTTTTCTATTTTTATCTACTTAGAAAAAGAAAAAAATGACTTTTCTCTTCCCTTTTTACGTCGCATTAAATATTTTCACAGACGTTAGATTGACTGAAAGTTTTATATCAAGAGACAGGGTGTGTCTCGCGCCAAGTACACGGGGGGGCGAGCCCGACCGTGACTCTTTTTAACGGACGCGAGGGGGGTTTTGCGAGCCCCAGATGTGAGATCTCGATAACGAGTGAAGGATAAATTTTCAAAGTAGGTTTGATCGTAGCTTGGGGCCCAAATTGGGGGGGGGTTTTCTCTAAAAATATTCCGCACGGCCAGGGGCGGGATTTTGCGACGCAAAGCCAATGTGAAAATTTTTTTTTAAGATCTTCTACTAACCCCGCGTCTGATATATGACGTCATAATCAAAAAACTTTATTTTCACTTTTCGACGGGCGGCGCGGGTTCGCTGTTTCGATATCGGCGGTTTTTCGAAATTGGGTCGATGGGCATCGGGCGAAGGGATTCTATTAGGAAAATTTAGGTAATAATAAATAATTTATTGATTTTAACGGAAAAGAAGTTCTTTTACGCTGGCAAAAATGCCGTAGGGATTTTAAGTCGATTCTTATGAATTTAAAGTTTGAAGCGAGTCTAGGTATCCCGGTTGCGATGACAGGTCCAGATAGGGCTTCTATTTTTTGGTGCCCGGGTTAATCGTACTTTGAATTCGAGTGGTGTCCCAGGTTGCCAATGACGAGGTCCACAATGCGCTTCGTAGTTTTGGTGTCCAGGTGTAAAATATTTTGAATGCGGTTGGGTTTTTCCAGGTTGCCATGTATGTTAATAGTGAGTTCCGTTTTTTTGGGGTTTCTACGTGTTTTATACCTTGAATTCGTTTTTAGGTGTCCCAGGTTGCTGATAGGTTCCGATATCGCGCCCCCGTAGTTTCGGTGTCTAGGGTAATAATCCCTTCGAATTCAGTTCACGTCCCAGGTTGGCCGATGACGAGATCCAGATATGCGCTTCATAGTTTTGGTGTCCAGGTGTAAATCGTACGTTGAATTCGATTTTAGGTGTCCCAGGTTGCCGAGAAAAGGGGTCTACATGTGCGTTTCGTAGTTTTCGGGCCGGTGTAAAAATACGTTAAATTTGCGATTTTGGGTTTTCCGGTTTCCCGTGATAAAATTTTAGAAGTGAGTTCCGTGTTTGGGTGTCTACGTGTATTTTCCCTTGAATTCTATTTTAGGTGTCCCAGGTTGTGAGAGAGTCCAATATCGCGTCCTATTTTTGGGTGTTAGGTGTAAAATCTTCGAATTCGATTTTTACGGCCCCGGGTTGCCGTGACAGATCCAGTGTGCGCTTCTATTTTTCGGGGCCCCCAGGTGAAATCGTACTTTGAATTCGATGTAAGGTGCCCCAGGTTCCCGATGACAAGGTCTCATAGTGCGTTCGATTTTCGGTGTCCAGGTGTAATAATACTTTAAATGCGATGTCTAGGTTTTCCAGGTTGCGATGAAAATTTAATAGTGGGGTTTCCGATTTTTTAGGTGTTACGTGTTTTTAACCTTGAATTCTATTTTTAGGGGCCCCGGGTTTGCTGATGACGAGGCCAATATGGCTCCGTAGTTTTCGGTGTCTGGGTGTAAAAATATTTCGAATTCGAGTTACGGCCAGGTTGCCGATGCGAATCCAGATATGCGTTTCATATTTTTGGGGGGGTCCAGGGTAATGTCGTTTAAATTCGTGTCTGGGCCCCCGGGTTTCCGATGACAAGGTCTAATTAGTGCGCTTTTTAGTTTTCGGTGCCCAGGTGTAATAATAGTAATGTGTGCCCCCCACGTGCCCGGTTGCCGATGAAGGCCCCAACAGTGCGCTTCGTAGTTTTTCGGTGCCCAGGTGTAATAAACTTTGAACGATGTCTACGTGCCCCCGGTTTGCCAGAGAGGTCCACCGTGCGCTCCGTAGTTTTTGGTGTCTCGGTTTAATATTTTGAATTCGTGCCCAAAGGTTCCAGGTTCCGAACGAGGCCCCAACAGGCGTTCGTAGTTTTCGGTGCCCGGTGTAATCGTACTTTAAATTCGATTCTAGGTGTCCCAGGTTGCCGAGACAGGCCCACATGTGCGCTCCGTAGTTTTCGGTGCTATGTTTTATCCCTTAAATTCGTGTCCCGTGTCCCTGGTTCCCGATGACGGGTCCAAACAGGCGCTTATAGTTTTCGGTGTCCGGGTGTAATAATCGTAAATTTCGAGCCCAGGGTCCCGGGTTCCCCGATGACGAGGTCCAAAGTGGCTTCGTAGTTTTCGGGCCCAGGGTAATAATATGTTGAATGCGATGTCTAGTGTCCAGGTTCCCGGACGAGGTCACATAGTGCGCTCCGTAGTTTCGGGTTACGTGTATTAAACCTTAAATTGAGTCACGTGCCCCGGGTTTGCCAAATGACGAGGGTCCACACAGTCGTTCGTATTTTTTGGTGCCCGGTGTAAAATATTTTGAAAGCGATGTCTACGTCCCAGGTTGCCGATGAGGGGGGTCACACAGTGCGCTCCATATTTTTTTGGTTGTTACGTGTATTAAATCTTAATTCGATGTCCAGTGTCTCGGGTTCCCGATGACGGGATCCAGATAATGCGTTCAAGTTTTGGTTCCAGGGGTAATAATACGTTTGAATTCTGTCTACTTTCCCCCGGTTGCCGATGAGAGGTCCACATAGGGCGCCCGTAGTTTTTGGTTCTCGTGTATTAAAATATCTTGAACGATGTCCCGAGCCCCAGGTTGCCGTGACGGGATCCAGTAATGCGTTTTCATGTTTTCGGTGTCCAGTGTAATAAACGTTAATGCGATGTTAATGCCCGGTTCCCGATGACGGGGGTCCACACAGTGCGCTCCTTTTTTTTGGGGTTACGGTATTAAATCTTAAATTTCGATTCCACGTGTTCAGGTTGCCGATGACGGGGTCAACATGGCTTCGTAGTTTTGGGTGTCCAGGTGAATCGTACTTTGAATTCGTGTCAGGGCCCCCGGGTTTCCCGAACGAGGTCCACATAGTGGCTCCGAGTTTTCGGTTTTTACGGTATAATACCTTAAATTTCGTGCCCCACGTGTCCAGGTTGCCGATGACGAGGCCCAAAACAGTGGCTTCAAGTTTTCGGTGTCCGGTGAATATCGTTGAATTCGTTGCCCAGTTCCCAGGTTTTGCCGATGCGAGTCCACAAATGCGTTCGAGTTTTCGGTTCCAGGGATAATAGTTAATGCGATTTTCACTTTCCCGGTTGCCGATGACGAGGTCCACATAGGGCCCCGTAGTTTTCGGTGTCTACGTGTATTAAACCTTGAATTCGTTTGTCCCGGGCCCCAGGTTGCCGATGACGGCCACACAGTGCGTTTCGTATTTTTTCGGTGCCAGGGTAAAATACGTTAAATCTTTTCGACGTGCCCTATTCCCGATTGACGAGGTCCACACAGTGCGCCCCAATTTTTGGTGTCTAGTGTATTAAATCTTGTTTCGTGTCCATGTCTCAGGTTGCCGATGACGGGATCCAGATAATGCGCTTCATAGTTTTTCGGTGTCCGGGTTTAAATTTAATAGTTAAATTTCGATGTCTCGTGCCCCGGGTTTCCGATGACGAGGTCCACATATGCGCTCCGTATTTTTGGTGTCTCGGTTTTAAATTCTTGAATTGATGCCCAGGGGCCCCAGGTGGAGACGGGATCCAGATAATGCGTTTCCAATTTTTTCGGTGTCCAGGGTAACGTATTTTAAAATTCGATTGTCTAGGTACCCAGGTTCCGATGGACAAGGCCACATGTGCGTCCGTAGTTTTCGGTGTCCACGTGCCCCATTCCCCGATGACGGGGGGTCCAATTCGCGCCCCTATTTTTCGGTGTTGGTGTAATAATACCCGTTTTTATGTTCACGGTCCCAGGTTGCCGAGACGAGACCCAGATAGTGCGTTTCATAGTTTTTGGTGCCCCAGGTGAAATTTTTGTCGTTAATTTCGATGTCGGTGTCCGGTTCCCGATGACGAGGTCCAATGGCGCTCCGTATTTTTTGGTTTAGGATTAATCCTTAAAATTTGATGTCGGGTGTCCCAGGTGCTGATGCCGAGGCCCACATAATGCGTTTTCAAAATTTTTTGGTGTTAGGTTTTTAATAACTTTAAATCTGAAGGGTGCGTTCAGCCGATCCCGCTAGCCTAGAACGGAGCGTTGTCTTTGTGCTCGTTTTCTCTTTTTAATCCAGTAAGTCAAAAAAAAGGGGAAACCAGCGAAACGAGCGACTGCTCCCGTTTGGCTGCAAATATCGGGAACGCCCCTGTAGGACCGTAGATATCGATTCGGGTATTAAACATGTAGACACCCAAAAAAACGAAGCGCATTTGGACCTCGTCATGGCAATTGGAAAAAGTGGCCCTCAAAAATTTAAAGGGATTAATAACCTGGACACCGAAAACTATTTTGGCCGGGTATTGGGCCCCTCATGGCAAACCGGGGCACCTAAACATTGAATTCAAGTTGATTTATAAAAAACGCTTAAAATTTTTCCCTTTGCGGCCCGAATAAAAATTATGTCATGCAAATAAAAATCGCGAATTAAAATTTTGTTGAATAATAAAATTTGGACAAAAATTATGTTTTTTGACATAATAAAATTGGATGAATTAAAATTTTGACGAAAAAAAAATTTTTGGAAAAAAATTTGGGAAGAAAAAATTTTTACAAAAAAAGTAATTTCATGCATATTATACATAAAAGCAAAGTCCGGCAAGTGTATATATAATATTTTCAACTTCAGACACATTTTTTTATAAGGTTTTAATTTTTTTGTTAAGAAGATGCGAACACTACAAAAAGGGGTTTATATCCGTACAAAATTCCCCTTTTTAAAAAAAAGGGAAAAAAACGCCAAGACCCAAACTATATAATAATGTATTATGTTTTTTACCTCGAAAAAAACCAAAAGTGGTATATTTAACCCCGAAATAACACCTTTTACATACTGTTTATACAATGCGAAAATACAAAAGGCTGATATCGTACAAAATACCTTTTTTAAAAAAAAGGTAAAAAAAGGCGCCAAAATACCGCATATGTGTATATTTTTTACCCAAAAAAAAAAAAAAAAGTGGGATATATACCTTTAAAAAAAAACTAAAATAAAAAGTGGTAGACAAAATCTTTGTATCTTTTAAAAATCTGAAAAAACTAAAAAGTGGGGATTTTACCTAAAAAAAAAACAAAGTAGTAGTATTATACCTCAAAAAAAAACCCAAGTAACAATTGGGACTAAGCTTGTATCCCCAAAAAAAATTTATACCAAAATTTCGTTACCTTATCAAAAAAGAGGGCCCCTTAAAATGATCATTTTTACAATTACAAAAAAGAAATGATTCTCTTTTTTTAAAATTACAGCGCCAATTCAGGAAATACATGAGAAAAAAAAATTTTTTCAACCCAAGGAAAAATTTTTCCCTACTTAACTAAACTTTAGTTTGTTAAATAAAAATTAGTTGAAATTTAATTAATTCTTTTTTAAAGAAACGAAAAAATTTTTTGGGGGAAAAAACAAAAATTATTAAAAAAAAAAAGTTTTTTGAAAGCAAAAAAATATTTTTGGGGGGAAAAAATTTTTTTTTCTCAGGAATTTTTTTAGAAAAAAAACGCTGCAACGTTACGGTTTTTTGGGGGGAAAATTCAGCTTTTTCCCCAAGAAAAAAAATTAAAAGGGGAAAAGGGGGAAACAGAGGGGAAAAAGACAAAAACAAAAAAAAAAATTTTAAACCCCAACAAGGGGGGTACAAGGTTTTAAATACAAAAATTTATTAGTATTTTAAAAGATTTAAGCATCGCAAAGAATTTACGAGGGGGAAAAGTAAAAAAAAAAAAAAATTTTTTTAAAATACATAAAAATTTTTTTGTCAAAAAACTTGGCGCTGTAGAGAGAGAGAGAGAGAGGAGAGAGAGAAGAGAGAAAAGAGAGGGAGAGAGAGGGGAGAGAGACCCTTTTTCAAATGAAAATTTCTTATTCTAACTTTTCTATATTTTTAAATTTTAATCGCTTTAAAAACAAACTTTTTAAAATACCAAACAATAAAAACCGCATTCACCGGCAAAAAAAAAACACACCCACACACACACACACCACACACACACACACAAACACACACCACACACACAAACACACAACACCCACACAACACAACCCCCACCACACACACACACCACACAACCCACACCACACAACACACCACACACCCCACACACACAACCCCCCCCAAAATCGCCCACACACACACGCCCCACACAAAATCCCCACACCCAATCGCTCGCCACACACACCAAGCTGCCTAATTTTTAAAGGCTAGCACGCCAAGTTTTTTTTCAAGAAAAATTTATGTATTTTAAAAAAAATTTTTTATTTTTTTTACTGTTTACCTCGTATTTTTTGCGAGCGATTAATCTTTTAAAAAATATATAAAATTTGTATTTAAATACCTTGTATTCCCCTTTTTGGGTTTAAAAAATTTTATTACAGGGTCTTTTCAAGGAAAAAAATTTTCCGCGATTAGTAAAACCCTTGTCTTTTTTATTTCAATGGAGTTAAAATATAAATGAGGGCTACGGTGGAAATTTGGGGAAAAAAAAGCAAGGGTAGAATTCCGAAAATAACGCGGCAATTGGGGTTTTCAAAGCGAAAACCCCTTTTGACAGCTTTTTGCTTGCACGCTATACAAGCAAAATATAGGCAAAAAAAAAAAAAAAGCCCAAGCAACTGAACGGGGGGAAAAAAATTTGGTAAATCGTAAAAAAACAAACGCGGTTTTATCGACAAAACGGAAAGGAGGAAAGGGGTGTAATT